>NW_026943332.1:0-1180 GCF_024139115.2 Armigeres subalbatus | reverse complement strand
TAATGCAAAAAATACCTCGCCACAATAAAGCAAATCCGAGTCAACCGCCAACGGGGCAGAAAGAAATTGCTGACAGGAAAAGATTTTCATGATGTCACGTCATCCCCGTTGTCGGACTACCGTCGGTCGTCGTTGTTGTCGGGCATCATCCACGGTTCGGGGAGGGACATGGTCGCGCTCCAACGACCAAGCCCCGGGACCATCACCGCCGCAGCAAATGGGAACAGGGTGGCGACGGGATTTGCCCTGGCTTAGCTTCACTGTCAAATGTGTCAGCAGGTTTGATCTCGGAGACCCAGCGGTGGTCAATTCGACGGGTTCCCTGGGCCGGTCGGGATTTATTGCTTTCAGCTGACGGCGACGGAATGACTTTGTCACTCGCACGTAATCCTGTTGGTCTCGGTTCCGAGAAACTGTCAATAATGGGAGTGAGTTTAGTCTACGGCTCGAGGGCGCTGCCTGCCTGACTCCCGGTGAGCATATTAAACATGAATAGAGCTAGAAAGTTGCATCTATTGATCTAACTTCCTGGCATCAAATTTGCTGTATGCTGCAGCAAGCATCAGGAGAAAGTTCTGAAACCCCTTTTGGGTTCACGGTGCCCCACAGAAGCGCGGCCAAATCGTCACAACCACCCGTTGCATTCCGCTCGTTTCAATCACCCAAACATAACATTTTTGCTCGATCAGTGTGTGCATGTGTACTTTCTACAAAGCTAATGTTTACTAGCTATCGACAAACTTCCCCCACCAGTGCATGGCCGCGCCAACATTCGTCACAGTTCCCAGCCACATAGGACCTGGGCTTGGAATAAACACAAGTACTGTTGCCAGATTTTCAGTAGGTCGTTCATTGCAATAAACCTTTTTTTACTTTCCTTCAATTCGAATTTAATTTATATGATGATTGACATTGATCTATGAACTAAGAATTTAAAGCTCGATTACTAACTCTGGCCACTACCTGAAGGTGAATGAAATACGCAAAAGATACTTTGAGAATTCAAAGGAAGCATTGACGCGAAAAAAAAAATGAAGGATTGGAAACGAAAAATTTCGAAAATTTCAAATCATTGACCAAAGGAAATTCAAATCTGATTCAAATCCAATCGAAGTCCAATCCAAATCCAATCCAAATCCAATTCAAATCCAATCCAAATCCAATCCAAATCCAATCCAAC
>NW_026943331.1:0-26979 GCF_024139115.2 Armigeres subalbatus | reverse complement strand
AATATAGATACAGATTTCTTTGTCTTCTACAGTATTTTAATGAAAGCATAAAAAAATCTTTCAAATCTGGACTTCACTACTTATAATAACCATACCTATAATTTATGTGTATTTTCAGCTTATTTGACTTTTAATTGAGCAAGACAGTTTTCCAAAGATATTTAATCTCGCTTAACTTTTCAGAAGGATTCAGCAAGATTTTTCTCATGAACAATTTGAATACAGCAATCAAAAGCTTTCATGTTGTTCTGATGATTGCGCTATTCAAATTAATTCATGAAAAAAATGTTACTTTGGTTCTTTTTGAAAAGTTAAGCGAGAAAATTCCAGGATTTCGAATCTTGAGCATCAATCATGCATGCTGAGATTAGAAAAAATAAGGATTTGAAACAATCTCGAAAATAAGGATTTTTTCAAAGCATGCTTGTTTAAATCTGAGGGTAAAAGGATGCTCTTGTCTGGTGGATTTCCTTTAGAATCCCTAGAGGTTCCCATGGAAATCTCTGAAGATTCCCGTTGGAACACTCTCGTCAGAGAATCACTAAAGGATTCTCATCGGTATCCCTGGAAAAAATGTTGCATTTTTTATCATTAGAGATAGATAGAATATTTATGAAATGTGAAAAATATCCACTGACTACTAGGGGCCCTCCTTAGCCGTGCGGTAAGACATTTACAATAAGTCATTTACAATAAACATATTTTCGGTATGTTGTTTTAAAACGACATTGCGCATTTAAGGGTTAATGAGGTGGTAAAATGTTCGATAACTTTTGAAAAGAAGCTCAAAATAAAGGAAGTAGGTTAAGGGGCTATAGCAGCCCCCCCCCCCTTTAGTTATCGGGGCAAGTTACGCTTATGACCGTGCGAATTCAAATTTCGGACATTGTATAGTAGATTTTTTGGGGTAAAAATATTTCTTCGGGAAAAAATTATCTTGCATTATCCTTATGATCGCCTGATTTGAATGTATTTTTTTTATTTGTAGTAAAGCTAGCGAAACATAAATCAGTGCGTGCATGTGTCAGAAATTTGGTTATACGACTAAAGCTGATTTATTGCAGTTCTTGATTTCACAGGCTAAGAAGAAGGATTATTAAACCAGAAATTGAATGCTGTGGCCAGAACGTTTCGTAATAGTTATATTTAAATGGATATGGATAGTTAACGTATATGTCGTTCATTTATCTCGGAAAGTATGTGATTTTTCAGCTCCATATTTGGTAGTAGATCGCCATCCAATGATTTTGATTTATAAACTTTATCGGAAATGGGAAAAAAATTCTGCAATCCCAGGCCCGATCAATTTTTCTATTTTTTATCTTCCGTTTCTGGTCAATCACGAAGTTATGTTCAACTACAATTTTTAAACTTACCTCAGTGTACCTTATATGAAAACTTATCCAGACTAAATTGTATTATTGTAACTGCTATTCCATCGTTGGTTCTTTCATTATAGCGCCCAAATGAGTTTCTTAAATAAATCTTTATGTAATATGTTAAATAATTAAAATGTGAAAGGTGCTATGGAAGATCATTAGCAAGTACCCCATTCCTGTAATACTGTATATATGTAAAACCGGGAATTATAACTCATAGAATTTGGGGAAAAATGACGTTTCAAATCAAAGTGTTTAGTTTTATGAAATAGCATCAAAAACCCTTGTCGTTCAATGAATATTACGTTTGAAAAAGGACATATCGCAAACACTTAGTCTCTAACTCAGTAGACTCAGTTGATAGTCGACCAAACACAGAAAGAGTAACTGGCTATTGCCCCGTGATCGTCAACATGGATTTTTATTATGCCTTCATAACAACTTCCGCACCGAATCGCAGTATCTTTTTTCACACATGATCAATCTCACGCTGCATCGGCAATATTCATCCAGCGTGGGAAAACGAAACACCTTAACGAATTCACGTTTGCTTGCGATCATTCCAACCTGGGGAAATTTTTTCATCTCATTCACTGGACCCGGATGCATAAGTTTTCACGGTCTCGTCTCAGCATCAGCATCCAGCATCAGGTCTCATCATCGTCTTTGAAACTTTGAAATTAAAACCGACATTGTCGACGAAAACTACGTTCTTATCACGCGGAAGCGAAACAACGTTCATCATGGATCCTTCGTCTGTATTCTGCTGGTGCGCTCAACGCCGTCCCTACCTCGTGCATGGAAGCCGCGTACTTGTTGTCGAAGATTTACACACCAACTCCATCCCTTGGGAAACGAAAAGCGTTTGAAACAACCTAAATCACCACCCAGGACATACACTTCTTTCTCATCGGAAATAGTAACCGCGATTGTCATTCTGCGGTCCGGAGCGATTTTCGTTCGAGAAACCCCATCGTCGTCGTCGGTGAGAGGGCTTCTGGAAACCCCATCAGCTACCAGCACAAGAGTTCGGAATCGATTTTCTGCTAAGTTGGATGATGTAAAATCTAAAACCGATTCAAATCGAATAGCGTCCGTTTTGAAGTTCAGTTTTAGTTTCGATGTTATAGTCTCGTGAGTCGTGTGTGGGTCCAAGCGATTAGAAAAGACTTCACCTTCTGACTAAACCTGTTGCCAGAGGTGACCATGCCAGTCAGAGGATGAGGTGATTAGAAATCTAAGCATTTTATTAGATGTTGTGTTTTGCTTTTGCAGCGGTATTTCTTTGTTGAAATTTGTTGAATCTATCACTAACTACCCGCCACAGCAAAATAACCCACCCATCGAATGTTTCTCTTGTTGCCTTCTGCGGGTGTGCTTGGGACCGTCAGGTAGCAGTAATTTAAAGATTAGGCAATGCCTGTGTAACATATCGATGATTGAAAGTTTGAAACTTTTTATTTTGAAACAAAATTTTATTTCAGGCGAGCAATAGTTAATCGGTTTAACTTTTTATCACATGATTATACGTGCATAAGCCTGTATTTTACTAATCCCTTTAAGAAATCCTTTTCTTTAAATACAAAATTCGTGGATATTATTCGTGATGTATGGAGTTGTATATTGCACAAATTCCAACCAGCGGTTGTTAGATTTTCAAACAATTCTGTAAGTAAGAATCTACCAAAACTCTGTATAAGAATTGGGCATATGCGAAATTGCAGATCCAATATTAAACGAATAAACACGTTTGTTTTGGAATAGTTGTATTTCACAAATTGTTGAATTCCGAAAGTACAGAAAGGATAAAAAACATTTAAGTTTTTTCGGTAATTTTATTATTTGAGTCTGACTTAAGCATACCTGCATCTTCTAATGCTCGCCGCACTTCTGAAAAGTTGCCCCTTTAAACACTACTCGCTCATAATAATAGGATTATCCCTCTTTGAAAAGCTATCAAATTCAAATCTTCCAATAATTCTTTCCCTTACGGGATTGGGGGAGTAAGCCGTTTGCCAATGGGGAAGCGCACTAAAATCCTGTACATGCGTTTAAAGCTGATTGAATCGAACTTAATCAACGGGCAACGGGGCAACATGTTTCGGAGCAAAGCTTAAACTGCGATTCAAACCTCTAATGAACGAAAACAAACTAACTAAAATGACGGTAGGCTAGCTATAGAGCAAGCCAGACGATGAACGTGACTTGATTGGAATCTTCGCACGGGCTTAGTTTGTGTTTAGAATTTGAACTCCTGATCAAAACCGCTGGACTGGTGCGAGTCACAGTGTGTTTTATTTTGGGTGGCGATGAAAGAACAGATTTCTCCTGGTTGTTGCAATATCGATTTCTGCATACTAGAGGTTCTGGCAAAAGACCAATTTTAATGCAAAGTAGTGCTTATGAACCAATAATATAATGCATGTATTTGTAAATGTATATAAAATAACAAAAACAAATGAACTGAAAAGTAATTTTGGAAAAACGTAATTTCATTCATTCTTTCAAGAGAAAAATTTAATTCTTTATTGCACATTGAAAAAATGAAGTAGATTATTACTTTGGTTTGATCCCAGCTATCGAGCATCTCTCATATTACGTTTATCTTGATTTTGACGTAAACTACGTCTAAGGGGAATTGACTCGGATACAGGGTGACAAATGAAAATTTCCAAATTGAGACCGTCACGAAATCATGTAAGATTTTGATCTTTGGAATAGCGCCCTTTTTATCTTCTTTGATGGATTTTTTTGAGATTTATAGAACAATCGGACTCTGTAAATTCTCTACCGGCAATTTGTCAATTATATTGAAACTTGGGTTATGAACGTTAAAATAGTGCATCGGATCATTTTGGGTAGCACTTTCTTGGTCCGCAGAGTCTTCGTTTCGGCTCACGTCAACAGTTCAGTGCGGTTGGTTTTTGACCCCTGCTTTTTGTGCGGTGTTTCGTACCACAAAAAGTAGAACAATGGAGCTGGACCAGTAACCGCTGGTTTAAAACAAAGGTAACAAAAATGCGTAATGTAGTGCATGGTGCAGAAAAAAGTGATGCAGATAGGAGAAAAGATACTTTAGTTACTAGATGTTAAGATTGTCGCTTCCAGTTCCCTCTTGTTCTGCTGCTGTCCGAAACATGTGTGGAGGGGGTCCCAGCGTAGTTGGCTATTGCCATCGTTCGCCCTTTATAAGCGAAATTTCGGTCATGGGTTCGATTCCTCAGCCCCTCCACTCCAAACTCCCTTTGTCAGTTGTCAGAAGCGCAGTCCGAACGGTGGCAGTTTTGGGGAACGTGCACTCACCGAAATGGGCTGCCCTGATGCCGACTGACAAAACTGTTCTTCTCGGAGGCAGATTCCTCCAACGCTTCTTCTGATTAATAATGGCAACCTGAACAAAAGCTACAACGATCACTGGATTCACCTAAGCATGGATAAATGAAACACAATGGACTGCCACGATGATATGTGGACTGGCAACGACAATAATAACGAATTATGGGACATTCGGGTAAAATAGATTCTGTGTGGACTCTGTATAGCAGAATACCACAGTTGCAGATCATTGCGGAAGCGGTTAAGAACACACAGAGCGCCTGCTTTTCACCACCAATAAATATACGAATAAAAAAAAAAAACATGTGTGGTACATACCTGTCAAATCGTATAGATTCTTCCTTCTTTGACATTTAGCTCCCCCTCATCCCTTTCGCCAGCAAAAGATAGGCGTTCCGGACAGCGACGACAAGCGACAATCTTTATCTAGTAAATAAAAACATCTTTTAGATATGAGGAATGTTTGTGCAGGCATGAGACGATCAATTGTTATCAAATGCCAATGCCCTTGCTAGTACGTGCAATCATCGCAATGTGTAATTGCAACAAACATGTTTTATATTAAAAAATATTTTTGTAAAATGTTGAGCATTTTGACGTAGGACTTACGTCTTTTCTTTACTATACTGGGTGTCATTTAGATTTTTGGAAATCGAGAGCGTTACGCTGGAAGGGAAGATTTTGAACGTTACTAAAGCGCCTTTTATCTTTTCGATGGGATTTTGAGATTTATATATCAATCGACTTGACTTTATCAATTTCCACCATTTTGCCTATTTCATTGAAACTTAAGATTATTAACGATAAACTATTGAAAATTTCAATTTTGTCAAAGCCAGTAAAAATTTCATATGTAACGTAATCCTGAGCATTCCTAATAAAGAACATCAGAATGCGGTATGTCACGGGCCTTCGGTCTCACCTGCAAGATTTTTCTTTTGTGTATAAAAGAAAGCACAGTGCCTGTCGTGTGCGAGTCATTACACCCAGACAGCAGCGCGTACTTGAACGTGCTTTTTGCTCGCACATTTTTCGTTTTGTTCCTGTTCGCTGTTCAAGGTTGTGCTGCATCTCATTATTAGGTGACAGCATGCGAGACACCAGTGCCAGCGGTAGAGCTGCCGGTGGGTCTAAGATATCATGCATGAAAGAAGTGGGCGCTATTTTTTTGTCATTGGCCTGTGCTTGATGATGGTCGGATGCAGTGGGTGTTTTGCCATTGCGATGGATGCAACTTCGCCCATCGCATCGCTCGGAGTTCACGGAACTAGTTAGATGATGGTTGAGGCAGCGAGGGCAGCGGGGAGGTGGATGGAAGAAGAATAAAATTAGAGAGATTTGGCTCCATTTGCTCATCCAAGCGGATTGGCTCGCTAATCCACATGATCTCTGGATGGGGTACGAGTCATGGTCACATGGACTGACCGTATAAGGTTGTTGCTGCGTATTGGTACTTAAAACGTGACACGTACACATTAAAAGCATGGTTATACTTATAACCGTTTTGATTCCCTCAGCAAAAAATCAACTCACACCTGATGAAAAAAATAAAATTTGATCTCCAAAATGAATTATTTTCATTTATTTGCAGTAGGGCATTTAGCAGAAATTGTAAAGATGCACATAATCAGCAATAGGTAAGTTAATATCCATTTTAGATTAGGGAAATTTCTTGTTGTATTACATGTAAAATGTTTTAGAAAATCTCTAAAAAATAAATTTCTAGAAGAGATACTTAAATAAACCTTTAACTCTATTCTTTGATTTTCATTTTCTAAAGAAGATATTGAATTATTAAACTTGACGTCGACTCGTAGTTTGGTGAATCAAAACATTAAATAATTTTTCGTTGACGTATTAAGCAGTGCACCCACTCTATTTCCTTGTAGTAGGGTTATTGCTCCGTGATTTGCTTCTTATTGTTGTGGATTTTTTTCAGCAGTAAGTATCAGCATGTTAGCAAAAATAAGCAAACGGAAATTGGTGCTGTACTTTTTTTCGTTTGGAAAACGGACATTGTGACATTTTGCCTAAGTCTGAAAATTTTATAAATAGAATTTTTAAACTTCATAAATACTTATCATCAATAAGAAATCTATAAATGCCCTACATTTGCTTGGAGTAAATAAGTGTTTAATAGTTAGAAAACAAAACAATTCTAATTATGTATTTAATTATTAGTTTTATTTTCAGAGTTTTTGAATAAACACATTGCATAATAATTCTGCCATTAACAGCATGTTGAATCTATTGTTTCAACATCAATACACTATAATCAAACTCCATAGATCCAAAAGTTAGAAGTTAAAGTCGTAGATACGTTACATGATGATACAAGTCTCTACGTCTACTGCAAGCGGTTATGTTGCAAAAACATTACCTTTGCTCTGCTTTTTTTTTTAAACTGAAAACTAATAAGGCCAAGTTACCCATATATTAGGCTAAAATTTATGGTCTACGTAAGGTACAATATGGTCTACTGGTCTCCGCAAAGTCAAAAGAGGGAGGGGGTAATTCTTTCTTCTACTGAATCGAGCGGCGGAAAATTTGATCGCAGAGGCTTTTAGCTAGAAGGTGCTTAAGATATTTCTTGAGACCTCCTCTCCTCTTTGAAACGCCTCGGCTCCTATACAATGAAACATACCTAATTTCATTTCATAACTCGAGGATCAAGCAAATGGAAACCAAATCGGGCAATGCGTGGAGGCTTTGAAGTTAAAGATATGTTTCTGGCAGGAACTTAGAATCTATTCAGAGAATAAATCAATTTTAGGCGTAAACAAAGTTCGTCGGGTCATGCTAGTAAAAGATAAAATATTAAAATGAAAAAAAATAAAAAGTAACTCCTCGGATTTGTTAAAGAATGTTTCAAGTTCTCAAAATTTACCGGATTTTTTTAATGCCCCTCAAATTGTTATTATTTTTGAGTAAAACAATCCGCTGAAGGTGGGGGGGAGTATATTTATAAAAATATTTTTCATCGGCCTTATAATATGCCTTATTGTCCAATTAAATGTGCGCCTGAATCCAGAAGGATTTAACTTTGATTCAGGAAGTGTGGAAATGCACTTCACAGATATTTTTAGTAATACGTGGGTGCAATCATGCGGTACTTATTGTACACGACAAAAGCTTCGGAACGCATACGTTTTTGAAACGGCAGCTATATGATATAATTGAGCTATCACCTTTCTTGCCCCCTGATTCAAAAGTCTTGCAATGATAATATAAAATGGTTGCAAACTAATATTTTATCCATAGTGACACTCCAGTGTTGGTAGAATCATACTCAAATCTGGAATCATCGAGATTTTCTGGGCGCACGAGCTAACTTGCCTGCGGTTCTGTAGTAGGGAGCATCGTGCTTGAGTTTCACGGCCAGAATCGCATCGTACTTCGCCTCTTCTCACCAAAAATAATTTCGTTCTAAAAGCGTCAAAAGGCAATCGAGGCATGTTTTGTTTATATATGCAATTATTGGCCATTGCTTGTTTGTATTTGAAAACAGATAATTTCAATGCATTCAACAATGAAGAACACGTAAATATCATGGCGTAAATGATGCAAATTGCGATTCGAATCATGAGCAAATCTCTGGGCCATGGATTCTGATGGGATTTTTACTTCACGCATGGTTTGAATCGTCACGATGAGATTCTGAGATTTTGAGATTTAAATACCAACACTGGCAGTGACATCTGCCAAACAGTGAGAGTTAGATTGTAATAACACATACACCCTCTTTTCCCGGCTGCCGCAACGTTTACTACTCGCGCGCATCACAACCAAAATCAATTGGGTTTTGCAGAGTAGAGTGGGGCAAGAGTACGCACTTAGTTTTCAATCGATCATGTGGCCCTTTATGAAGCAAGCTTCTGTATATCAAAATCAGTGTCGATGAAGGATTTATATAGGGCTCTCTCCTTTTATGTCACCCAGTGGAACAAATATTGAAATTATTGAGATCTCGTTTTAGTAGAACCCTTATTGCAAGACAGTGAAAACGCACTCTAATACCCCACCGGTGGGGTAAAAGTGCGCATCGGGTGGGGTAAGAGTACGCATTTATCCAATTGCATGTGCTTTTAAGTATATATAACTACAAATAAGAGCTTAATAACATTTAATTGATGTTTAATGTTTAAATATATTAGGGGAATGTTCAAAGATTGACGTAACTCTGAAAGGGGAGGGGTCCCAAAATGTGCACTTTAATACGATGAAAAACCATTGTTTTTTATATATATACACAAAAACTACAGAGGTAAAAATATATATCAGGTTTCGCGTATGGCGTATACAAAGGCATTTTCCTTTAAAGAAAGCCCACCAATCATGTAACGTAAAATTTGGCTGCTATTTCTACAACTCCTTCCCCCTATCTTTACATCACATTACATTTGTAGTGAATCCTCTTAAAAATTATATGGATCGTCACCACGATCTTGCAGCCCCCTCCCCATGCTAAACGTTGCGTAATTCTTATAGAATGTTTCTTTTTGATTAAATGAAATTATTTCATTTAAATGTAGAAATTCGTGTTTTTCGGTACCTTTATTTTTTAGGCGTGTACAACAGTCATCCTACATACAATTTCTTTAGTTTCGCTTCAGTGCGTTTTGTTCGCTAAGTCCTTTCTAACACCGAATTATTTCAATCTTATCCTAAAAACTTGTGAGTAATTTCGAATTCTATCCCTTTTTTCTTAGTTGTGGATCTTTACGCTTTTGGAAGAAGTCTCATTCTCGGCTGAAGCATACGGGTTTGACATCATAACTTCTGAAGATTCATATGCGTACTCTGCCCCACCGGTTCTTTGCAAGTACTTTTTACCTCTGCACAGTCCCAAAAATGATTCAAGTAACGGTTTTGACTTCTTGAAAAACTGCTAACCGGATTGGTATGTTCTGTACCAGTAAAAGCTACCTTTCTATACAATAGGTTATCGAAATGGTATAATGTTCACCTGATTGAACGTATATATGGTAACGAAATACTAGTTGCGGAAATCCAATTTATTTTTAGCAAAATGACCAAAAAGTTATCTAACTCCACATCTCCCTTTGTTGTTTATTCAAATCGTTTATAATTACACACATGATAGATAGTTATTGTAATACTTGTCACAACTGATGGTGCTGCTAGTCATTATCTTTTTTATTACTTCAAAAATCGAAAACGTACTCTTACCTCTTAATGCGCACTCTTGGTCTCGACTTACTCTACATGATAGACATTTTATGATTTCTAGTGATGCAACGAAAACAAGATATGCCTATGGATTAGAATGTTTCTGAATAATAAATGTTGCAAACGGAAAAGAGGATGTTCCCTTAGGGCTTCTTCTTATTGAAATATTTCATCAAATGCCTTCGGAAACCCATAATATAGGCAACTCGGGATCTAAGAAAGCGCATCATTACCACTGGAGGAAATGAATTTGGGTTTCCATAGTAATTTTTTAAACAATTGTCGTATCCAACAATTCTTCATATCTTAAGATACGCTAGTTTTGTTCGAAACCAGTGACATAAGGTAAACAAATAAATCTTTTACTAAAATGTGCATGCATGATGGCACTTCACAATCCTCAATAAAACAAAACCGTTTTACGTAGTTTATATTGGCGCTATGGTTGTGTCTTGTACACAACCCTTCTGATTTTTTTGTATCCACTTTATGAACCGCTGATCTAATTTATTCCATAAGAAATAAAAAACGGTAGTCCCAGTACTCATGTAGATTATATTGAATCCTTGGAGTGTTTTAAGCTAAAACACACCTTCTTTTAATCTGGAGCATGTTCAGAAAAAAAATCCGTCATCCGTCTGGCTAGTAAATGTCACGACTTCTTTGAGGAGTTCTATTTTATACCAATGTCAACAATCACACGCCGCTTAAGCTTGCACAGAAAACCCAGAAGAACAAGCTGCGTAAAATGTTTCTATAGCTCCGCGAACATTGAGAGTTAAATTATGCTTTATTATGCATCTCGAGATAAATTAGAATCACTGGTGGTTTTCTGCTGGTTGCTTCTCAGGTAATCGCAACCGCTACTAAACACAACAGAGTCAATAAAATCTTCACCCACCGTATGCACTCTGCTACATGATAAACACTCTCCACATGTAAATTTCAGTGACTCTGGTTGCTCTCTCACTACTGCTACACCGAACACTGCTGTCATTTCATGAAAAGCATGTGGTTTTGTTTTTGAGGGGAAAATTTGCTCTATCATTTTTTAACAGATGGCGGCTATCTTGACGTTTACCTTCGCAGTCGAGCCTGCGAGTGTAAGACCGCCGCAGCATCTTCTAGAAAAAGATAAGCGCGACAATTATATAATTACACTCCGCCAAAAGCATGGGAAGCCCCAAAATGAGTAAGTTGCAACACTCTATTTTGAATATTGTCTTCAACATCACCACATCTCCCCATATTAGTAATAGATTCATCAAATCTTTCCACTCAAAATGAACGATACATTCAATTAGAAAACTTTTTTATCTCTAGAGTAGTCTCCTTCGGAAGCTCTGGAACATCCTTGGAAGAAAGGGCCAGCCAATTTTTAGAGGATTAATCCTAGAAAGCTGCGACATTTTCTAAATCTCGTTTTTTTTTTTTAAATTTCATTACAGGGTGTCGACTAAAATTTGAAAATAAAATTTCCGGACTTTCCAGACCATTTTTCGTAAAATTCTAGGTATGAAAAATTTGTTTTTTTTAATTCCTAGAAGCATATGAAAATCTCTGCATGATTAATTCTTTAAGTCCATATGAGTTCCTGAGTTATTAGAAGCTTCCAGAAATTCACTTTTAGAAAACAGAACATCAAAATTTGTTGAAAATCTTAGAGTAACTCTGGTCGTCCTACAAAGATCTCAAGTAAACGCTCAGAACTCCTGAAAGGTTATCATACATTCGCATTATTTTCAAAATTGCTTCTCCAATTTCTATGTAACATTCTGGAGGCTTCTATCCATTATCGGAATTCTCACGGACCCCTGGAGTCGTTGGATAACACCTTCTGAAAATTCTGTGAGAAAATCTTGTATCTTTTGGATGCAGGACTTGACACGAAATCCTTCTTTAATTCCGTTATATTGTAAATCTTACAAATCAGGTATTTTCGGTGGACATTGAGAAACCCCATTGTCTCTCAGGGTATACTTTATGGAGTAAAAATTTTATTCACTCTCTGTGGAGTCTATAAACTTCTTTAAAATAGTCACGGACTGCTTTCAAATCTTCTAGATAATAAAGAATTCATCCTCAGATAAATCCATTCAGTACTTCACAGTAAGTTTCCATCAGTGAAAAACATTTATTTAAACTACTGCAATATTTTGAATATTTTGGACTGAATACACTCAGTTCGTTTATTTTTTTTTATCAATTATGGTTTAATATAAATATTAATAAATATCCAAACAAATTAGGTGGTTTTTGTAAAGAAGTGAACTAGTCTCAAATGCTAAGGGGAGCTACGTTTCACTCTTTTTAGTTGTTAGTTGTTTGATTGTCAACTACCAATCAACTGGATAATTCAGACAACTAGCAAATAAAGCAAATGAAACTTTAAAAGGAATTCGTGGAAACATTGTTTGAAGATACCTTGGTATATTTTGCTTTATGAGTCCCTCTCCAAAGATATTTCAATCTCTAAATTTTTAAATAAAGTGAGTAAATACCACACAAGTTACCAAGCTTTTGGAGTGAAGCTTTTGAAAAAATCTACTGAACATCCATCGAGGTGCTTCAGGATAAAACAAATCTTTGGAATTGTTTTTATTTTTAATGTTTTGGGGAGAATTCTGAAGTAATTTGAAGGGAATAATTATCTTCAGAAGCTGTCTAAAACATTTTATCAGAACTAACTTCCGGACAAAGTTTTTAAATACCAATTAGAATATTTCTTGATAAAATTGTTTCATGAACATCAAAAGTGATCAAAAGCAGCGAATGTAAAATTGAAACATTGCCATTGACGACAACAGCATTGTTCTCCTATTGCGTTCAAGTATGGTTATGGAGCATCGATCGAGTAACGTTTAATTAAGAACATTACCACATAGGTACATGAGGTAAACCATATGATACTTAGACATCCACTATCATTCTCTTAATTAATAATTTGACCATCTAAAGATGGGAGGATCAATCAATGACTTCATCAACTAATCATCAAACGGAAATTCACGAAATGTTTTCAAAACATTACCTACAGAATCTTGTTTGGAAATGATGCCATCGTAGGTCCACAATATTCGCCATTTGTTTGTTTATTTGTTTACAACATCAACAGGTTCTGTGTGGCCCATGGTTTTGAAATATAAAATGGAAATCACAGTCAATCCAAAAAAGTTATAGTAGAAAAATTACTATCTAGTGTGTTAAAAAAGTCAAAAACCTTCGACGTAACATATTATGCGATAAATAGAAGTCAAACAATGTTGCAACTCTGTTGAATATTCGATTGGCCCATGTAGTCCACAATTCGTCATTTGCAGTGATGGTCTAAATCTAAACATTCAAATATCTAGTTGTTGGTTGTTGATTGTTTGTTGAACTATAGAACGGTTCTGAGCTATGACCCATTTCATACAGTTTCGACTGCTTTTATTAAGACTGACTCCCGCGATTGATGATTAGGTAAACGATTTTTTAGAAATTCTTTTGTTAGGTACATGACTTCAATGCTAGAGGAGGTTCGGCTGTGGGCACCCTTTTGTGTTTGGTCCATAACTTTGGCCCTGGTTGATCTTATGTCGACATTTGCATAGCAATCGAAAGCTAAACTTATAACCTTACTACTAGCAAAGAAATTAATATGATTTCATCGATTTAGAAAAAAAATATTGACAATTTAGAAAATTTGACATTTGGACATTTTCATTTCGTGGTTCGCTAGGGCACCCTTGAAAACTTAGCTAATAATAGAGAAGCATGAATAAAACCCCCAGATTTAAAGACAAGGAATAGTTTATTCATTCTAAAAGCCAGGAGACGCTAAAACTCAAATCAATTCACCTAGCAGTGATGATGCTTCCTCGGTGCATTAAGGAGGATGTTGAAAAAAATCACGTAAAAAAGGTCTAAATAGCACTTTAGGTAAATAAGTTTTAATTTTTCATTGATTTACGTTTCATTGGTATGCATAAAAGTCAAAAAAATCCTGATTAATCACCCTAGCGGCAATAGTGCCTTTCTCGTTCATTTCAAAAAATAATATTTTGGCCATAAATTTTGATCCCATAGTCCGATCTGACCAATTTTCAATAGGAAACAATGGGAAAGCATTCCTCGTCGAATGCAACTTGTTGCAAGCAAATCAGTCAACGCTTTGTTCCAAAAAGTGTGTGTATAATGACTAGACATGCCCAAAGAACAAAAATATTAAATAAACTCATTATTTCGAACAATTATGTCAAACTAATTATAAAAACTGCCTTAAAAGTTATTAAAAATAAGTTAAGGGACAAGTAAAACGATATTGAATGATTTATCAATAAAATGAGGGTGCCCATAACTGAACCAATAAAGGTGCCCACAACCGAATTTCGCAGCCTTTTTGGAACGAGAAGAAAAAAATCGCGCTGAAATTTTTATGGCAATCGACATTGGGCCTCAAATTTACTGTGTATTTACTGTGTAAATACGCATTAGAACTCACTTTTTGAATTAAACCTTTAATTTATGACACTTTGAAAGGCCAAAAAAACTTTCGTGTTGTTTTTTCTTGTACGAAAAATTTATTTGTTTTTAGTTCAAAGAGAGATGCCCATCTGGTGTGATATGGAGAACAAAACATCATGCTACTATAGCAAACAAATGACGGTTGTCAGAATGACAGCATCTCTTATCTGTCAAAAGATACATAGGGGTGCCCATAACCGAACCTCCTCCCCTACTGATCAATGAAACTGCAGCAAATTTAAAACGACTCCGTCACAAAACCACTCAAACTAAATAATCTAAAATATTAAAAGGCACTTTTATTTAAAAATACGATTTTCGACATTTCACGCACTGATATTTCCTTGTTGTGTTGTTTAACCACTTTCTTGAAATTCAAGACAGTTACTCGCGCCTTAGTGATGTCATATATTAGATCGAAAACAGTTTAAAGACAACTTTGGTCTGAAGAAAGAGCGGTCCCCTAGTACATGAAAACTGTCTTCACTAATCAAATTTTTGTAGATTAACTCGCGTCAATATCCACCTGATCGATCAACCTTGCCCGCTTCTTTCCTTCCTCGCCTTCTTGTGCCCGTCGGATCGTTGTCGAGAACCATTTTCACCGGGTACTGTCCGTCATTCTGGCTATGCACGGCCCACCGCAGTCGTCCGATTTTCACGGTGTGAACCAACAGCTCATGCAACTCGTATCGTGGTGCATTCGCCTCCTCCACCTACCGTCCGCCATCTGCACCCCACCATAGATGGTACGCAGCACTTTCCTTTCGAAGACTCCAAGTGCGAGTTGGTCCTCCATGAGCATTGTCCAGGTCTCGTGTCCGATTAGACCTACCGGTCTAATGAGCGTTTTGTAGATTGTCTGTTTGGTACGGCGGCGATCTCTATTCGATCGGAGCGTCTTGCGGAGTCCAAAGTACGTACGATTTCCAGCCACCATACGTCTCCGAATTTCTCTGCTGGTATCATTTTCGGCAGTCACCAGTGACCCCAGTACACAAATTCTTCTACCACCCCGATTTCGTCACCATCGATGCAAACTCGAGGTGGGTGGCTCACATTCTCTTTTCTTGAACCCTTTCCTATCATGTACTTCTGGTCTTCGACGTGTTGATGACTAGTCCGATCCGCTTGGCTTCCTTTTCAGACTGATGTAGGCTTCCGCCATCTTCTCAAAGTTACGTGCCATAGCATCTATGTCGTCGGCAAAGCCAAATAGCTGGGCGGACTTATTGAAAATTGTACCACTCGTGGTAAGCCCTGCTCTTCCAATTACCCCTTCCAAAGCGATGTTGAATAGCAGACACGAAAGACCATCACCTTGCCGTAACCCTCTACGCGTTTCGAAGGGACTCGAGAATGCCCCTGAAACTCGAACTACGCACATCACCCGATCCATCGTCGCCTTGATCAACCGTATAAGTTTATCCGGAAATCCGTTGTCGTGCATTAGCTCCCTTAGCTGGTCCCGATCGATTGGATCATATGAGGCTTTGAAGTCGATGAATAGATGATGTGTGAGCACGTTGAATTCGCGGCATTTCTGCAATACTTGGCGAATGGCGAACACCTGGTCCGTGGTGGAGCGTTCGCCCATAAACCTGCCTGGTACTGCCCCACGAACTCGCTTGCAATTGGTGCTATTCGACGGCATTAAATTTGGGAGAGTACCTTGTAGGCAGCGTTCAGCAATGTGATTGCGCGGTAGTTGCTACAATTCAGCTTATTGCCCTTTTTGTAGATGGGACACACGACACCTTCCATGCACTCCTGTGGTAAAACTTTCTCCTCCCAAATCTTGACCCAGTGACCCAGTGCAGCGCTCTAGCCTCACCACCGTATTTAAATAGCTCTCCTAGTAGTTGGTCAACCCCAGGGGCTTTGTTGCTCTTCAGGTGGCCAATCTCCTCCTGTATTTCCTGGAGATTTGGAGCCGGTCAAATTATGTCCTGCGCACGTTCTCCCAGGTTCATCACCATACCGCCATCTTCGTCTGCAATATTGGTGTTCTTCGTAGTGCTGCGGCCACTTTTGGATCACCTCAGGCTCGTTTGTAAGAAGGTTCCCGTTTATGTCCTCACACATAACGGGCTGTGGCACGTGGCCCTTACGTGAACGGTTCAACTTCTCATAGAACTTCCGCGCGTTATTAACGCGGTACAGTTCCTCCGTCTCTTCACGGTCTCCATCTTCCTGCTGGCGCTTTTTCCTCGGAAAAATCGAGTTTTGTCGGTTCCGCGCCCGTTTGTATCGTGCCTCGTTCCCCCTCGTACAATGCTGCAGCAACCTCGCCCATGCTGCATTCTTCTCTCAACTAATTGCTCACATTCGTCGTCATATCAGTCGTTTCCTCTGATCCGAGGGCACCGTGCCTAGTGCTGCGGTAGCGGTGCTTGCAATGGCGGATCGAATATCTCTCCAGCCATCTTCAAGAGATGCTGCGCCTAGCTGCTCTTCTGTTGGGAGTGCCACTTCCAGCTGCTGCGCGTAGTCCTTGGCTAGTCTATCGTCTTGTAGCCGCCCAACGTTTAGCCACGGCGGACGACTCCGACGTTGTACACCGTCAAGAGTTTTGAGCGCAGACATACCGCAACGAGGTAGTGGTCAGATTCAATATTCGCACTGCGGTAAGTATGGGCAGTGCACGTTGATGATGCTATAGTTAAAGAAACCGCCTTTAATCCTCAGCTTGCACATCCTTGCGTTGATTGGTATTGCCACCCAATCACGCGTTGGCGCATCTTTCCCAGCACTATGAAGCCGGTTCCCAGCTCGTTGGTGGTGCCACAGCTTTGGTAGAAGGTAGCCGCTCGATGCCCGCTTTTCCACACTTCTTCTGTCCCGTCCAGCAGATTTTCTGCAGCGCTACGACGTTGAAGTTGCGGGCATGTAATTCACCGTAGATTATTCTGTGGCAACCTGCGATTCCTAGCGACTTGCAGTTCCATTCATCCATTCGTGATCTTTCATTCGTCGCCTAGATCGTTGCCGATTGTAGCGAGTCGTATTATCTCTTATGCCGTTCGTAATAGTTGTTTTTAAAGGCGGCTTTATTGGGCCTGCGTAAACCTCCTGTCTCGTCGGAGGGCCGTCGTCAGGGGCTGCTTTAGCGTCCCATCTAAACACCAGGACTTGGGCTTGTGCGCTTTGAGCGGCACACGGTCGCTTATGGCGGAGCCTACTTCACGGTGGATGCATGCAGCTTTTTATAGAGGTTTAACAGAGCCCACTGTCAAACCTCACCACATACTAGGCAGGCGCCACAGCTCGCAGATGGCCTGGGGAGGGGTCGTCAAGCCCTTGGACATAGTTCCTGCTGGACCTAAATATTTTGGTCTGAATAACAAATAAGATACATTTGGGTGAAACAAGGTCTTGCAGCTTCGTGTAGTGCACTTAACCACCTTTGCACGATTCTCCACAAAGTGCTACGATTTGTGTCAAAATTTCAGCGCAATCCACCGATAACGAACCGAGATATTGAACTTATTCTCGTTATGCACATTTTTTTCTCATTGTGCAATGTTGCAACTCTGATGAATATGCGATTATTGGTTGTAGGTTGTTGATTGTTTGTTGAACTATAGAACGGTTCTGAACTATGGCCCATTTCAGCCATTTGTTTTTTTTTTTTTGAAAAATATTTTAATCGGCTCACATCGCTGTTCACATGATGATGTTTCATGAAGGGGATCTGTTCCGTTTTCCATCTCATTCATTCATTCATTCGTAGTAGGCCCGACTTTGTATAGCTTCAATTTTGATGAGATGTACATTACCTGCACAAGTAATCTGAATGTAGTTCTCTCGATCAAAAAGTTTAATCATGATGGTTCACAATACTATTTGTGTGATTTGCTCCTCGAATTGGTTGTTAAAATAAGTCGAAAGCTTGGTGATGAAGTAATGATGATTATAAGGGTTTTATAAATTCGGGTAAATATTTTATCGCTGTGAATCTCGACGAGGATTAAGTCGGAGAATCACTTCGAAACGCTAGAGTTAAGCGTAATCAAGCACGGAGAGTAATTCACGGGCCCATAACTACAGTCGACTCTGTACATCTCGATGTTCTATATCTTGATATCTCTCCTCATGTCGAAGATTTCATCAGTCCCTCCAATCTACATACATTTGGGCTTTCTACATCTCGATAATCTCCCTATCTCGATATCTCTCTATCTCGATGGATTCTGATCATATATTGTTCAGGAAATCACTCTTCTTATGTCGATATGTTCATATTTTTAGTAGCAACCCTATAACCAGAGACCGGCGGAGTGAAAACTGTCGAAAATGGCAACGTATGAAAATGCATGAAATCGTGAAATGATACTGGCAGCACTTGAACTTTTGCTTGCTTCATGCGGATGCAAAAGTATACAAGTCGAAATGGAAACCGCTTTTTGACGGTTCGATTGGAAACAAGATGGCGTCTTCGCCGATCTCTTATTCTAGTATTTCTAATTTTTAGGCTACTAGACCATCTTTGGACCATAACAAACACATCAATAACAGGAAACAACATTTGTTTTGTTGTCGTTTTTCATAGCAACGAGCTTTTTGGATCTAGTACCCATTTCAATTTTCCTTCCATTCCTCGATCTCTCCCTATCTCGATGGTCCCTTCAATATCGAAATGTGGAGAGGCGACTGTATCTTTCGTGCTGTGACTCACAACTAAATCAAGATTATTTTTATCCGCATAACTCGAAAACGGCTGGATGGATATTCTTCATTTCTTCAACAGATAAGTTCGTTATCGTTTCCGACGGGTTTATATGAGATTTCTTTATGCGAAAATAGCGAGGGATGAGTAAAGGCCCCCAGACCTAAGCGATTCTATCGCCGCGACGGCGACAACTAGTCGCCGCGATTCTATCGTAGAGTCGCTGCAGGCAATGTTCGATTCACGCTTCCATACCAACGGCGACAGAATCGCTGTCGCCAAGAGATAGAATCGCGTCGCGACTGTCGCGTCGCGTGTGTTTGGGGGAACCTTAAAACGTGAAGAACTAAAATTAAGCTTCGTATGGAGATTTTGCATGGGCAGTTCACAACGCGCATTTTCGCCTACTATGCAGGACAACGTCTGCTGGGTCGACTAGTCATGAATATAAGTGCGAAAAAACCTGCGAATAAGAATAACAAGAATCTCAACAAGGAAAAAACATTAATAAAATATAACATTTATTATTTTCATGAATATGGTTGGCGCATCAGAATAAATGTCAAATCTAATCAATTCACTGTCATTTTTGATCGAAATTGATTGAAATGACGCTCAAAGTAGCCTCACACTTCGAGAATCTTGTCCACTGATTTTTTTTTCCTATGTAGGGACACGGCAGGTATTTCCGTCCATCGTCGTAGGGGCTAAAACCAACGAAAACAACGTACATTTGCTAGAACTCCACTATATCAGGACGTTTCTCCGTAGCTTACGATTTGGTACGGATGAGTTTAGCAAAAAAGTGCCCCTTATATTGGTTTTCGAGACTATGACGAAAAGACGAAAATACCTGCTGTGTCCCTATGTGTTCTCAAAAGGAGCGGGACTCATGCATGTTCAACGCGAAAAATTAAAAAAAATCCTATCCAATTTATAGTCTGGTTTACAGCTCGGACTCTCGGAGATTTCCGTCGTTTTTCATAACGGAATTCCATAAATCTCGTCCACACACCTGCGAATGAAATTTGCAGAAAAGTTCCTGATACGGGGACCTAATCTACCAAATTTCCCTTGGTGTGAAACAGCCTGCCTCGATTTTGTTCAGTTGAATAATAGTAGTTTGGGTAACTAGTTGCAAAATAGTGTATTCTTTGCGTCGCGTAATAAATGAAATAGTTTGATGGCTATGTCATCAGAATTTTCCAAAAGCAAGTTCATCTATCGCTTCAAAGCTTGTCGACCTATGTAATGTGGCACGATAACATGGAATAGACCTGTGCGCCGAAGTATGTGTGAACGGCGGCGGCGTAAGGCCGTTTTTACACCGGCGGCGGCGGCGTCGGCGGCGTCACGCCGTAAGCAATGTTCGGCGGCGGCGGCGGCGGCGTGAATCGGCGTGAATGATTTTAAGCTGAGAAAAAAAACCACGCAGTAAGGCCTATCATGCTTTTATTGTATTTTAGGTTTTTGTACAATTGCTAGCTACAGATAGACTGATAGGGTGAACATGCTTATAGCTATAGCTTGTATCTCCACAGCAAAAAGTTTATATAACATCTTCCATTAGATATTGCTGCATCACAGCACATAAATTTAGTGGAAAGTACTTCAGATATAAATCCAGAAAATCGTTTGGGAATTCCTCAAGATATTCCTCAGAAAATTCGAAAAGGAATTCGGTGAACTAATTTAGAATTTCCTATGAATTCCTTCAGAACTTACTCCTTGGAAATTTATTTGGCTATTGCTTCGAAATTCTTTCCAAAATTTCTTCAAAATTCCTTCAGGAAATTCCTTGAAATTACTTTAGGATTGCTTCGGATTTTTTTCGAAATTCATTTGAAAACTTTTTCCTTCGGTAATCCCTTTAAGAATTCTTTAGAAAATACCCATGGAAACTCCTTCATGAATTTCCATCGGAATACCTACGGACTCTGTTTGAGGAATACATCCGGAAATCCCTTTAGGAGAACGCCTTCGAATTGATTAAATTTTTTAATTCCTTCATGAATTTCTTTTGGGGATTTCCAATAGAAATTCTTCCAGTAATTCCTTAAAAATTTCTTCGAAACTCTAAGAAGATATTTTTGGTATTCTTCGAAATTTTCCTCTGAATTTATTTAGAACTTTTTCCAGGAATTCTTTTCGAATTTCCTATAGAATTCTTCGAACATTCCTCCGAAATTCCTTTTAGCACTTCGAAAATTTCTTTTAAAATTCCTTTAAGAATTCTTTCGAAAATACCTTCAGACATTCTTTTGGGAAATCTTCTAAAATTTCGTTTGTAAATTCCTTTAATTTTTTGAACCTTGTTTAGGTGTTTTTTTAATTGAAAATAAGTTTAACGCTCAAATACCTTTTAGAAATTTCTTCGAAAATTCCTTTATAAATTCCTCCAAATAAGAATTCTTTCGGGAATTATTCTTGTATGAATTTTGTATAGTTTATTGAAGGAATTTCCTAAGGACCTCCTGGAGGAATTTCCGACTCAATTCTTGAAGTATTACTGGGCAGGTCGGAAGACCTGGCCCATGGCATGGGACTCTTAGAGTCGGCTTACAGGACTGGTCAAGGATACAAGTAAAACACGTTATTGTTATTTTCTATATATATTCTTTTCGACTTACGGTTGTGTGTGTGTCTGTGTGGCGTGTAGTTGCGGCCGGCCGATGCTGGAGCTCTTTAGGATCCCGGAGTGGTTTCTTAGGGGGACGGGTCACCGATCGGATGAATGATTCTACGGTAGCTCAGAATGCCGTACAGGCAGCGAAAACGGGTGAATTACCAAATTGTGCCCTTTTGACGTCGATTGGCTGGATGGAATCGATGGTGCGGTCCCAACAATGTCCTTGGAGTTTCTCCCTGACTTTCGGGTGACCCACGATTATAAAAGGCTCTGGGGGCGGTGGTCTCACCAGTACTTCTCAGGCGAACGTTAACGGGTCCTGATTCCAAATAATAGGTCAAATCCCCTGATATGGGATTATACTTGAGCTATAAGCTTTAGGACTGTGCTTGATGGGTAACTAATAACTTGCAAAACTTTTCTATCTTCTTACTTTGCGCTCTAGATCAGAAAAGACTTTAACTAAATGCAATCCAGTAGCTCATACCTACTTTTCCCTTTTCCTTTCATATACTGCAGTCGTCGTATCGAGTGTGACAATCCTTTTTATTCCCTTTGGCTCATTATTTTCATATGTAACGTCTAGTTGTGTTCAGTGTAAATGTATTGTGTTTAACAAATTTTGTTCTTTTTTTAGCTTATGAGTGTTTTTTTAAATTAATTATATCAACAATAATAACGTAACAATTTTAACAAGTAATTTTACTAACATTTAGAATAAAAATAAGAATTAATAAACTAACAAAATTAACACTTTTTTATATTTTTATTATTTAAATTAGTAATAGTTACGTAACTGTAACAGAAGGAATAACCGAAAGAGAACCTAAAAAGATTTTCTAACACAATTTTTAAATGAATTTCAAAGAGGTGAACCAGGGCTGAAAACCTCTATATTAAATTTTGTTTTACTATTATCGGCTCTTTCAGTCATATAAGTATCACGAAAGTATCACATCAACTCTATAATAAAGAATAAAAAAATGAATTTCTGAAGGAATATTCGAAAGAATTCTGAAAGTAATTTAAGAAGAAATGTTTAATGGATTTCCCGAACAAATAGCTATTGGTATGTACACAGAAATTCCTATAGTTCTCCATGATTTTTTTTTCGAAAGTCCGGACAGTAGTAGAACAAACTCAGCTTTGGCTTTAGAATCAAGACTGCATGCCAAGAAAAACTCCCAAAATATCGAGATTGCAGGTATTCGGATATTCTCAAGAATTCTTTGGGAATTTCTTGCACAAGTTCCTTCGAAAATTTCTAAAGATTTTTTTATAAATACCTTAAGTAATTCCTAGGAAAATATTCAGGAATTAATTCGGTAAGTCATCAAGAATCTCACCCTAAAATACCTTCTAAAACTCCGTCAGCAATCCGATCAAGAATTTCTTGATTTCTTGAAAGCTTCCACAAGGCTTTTCTTTAAATCTCCTAGGAATTGCTTCGGAACTTTAGACCTTAAGAAATTTCTTAAGGAATTCTTCTGGAAATTCCTTCAAAAATTCATATAAGATTCACACTGACCATTCCATAAAGAATTCCTTCAGAATTTCTTTTAGTAATACTTTAAATAATTTCTACTCATGTAGATGGGTACACTTCCCCACAGTTGTAATGGACTGACGTGCCCTTCTTCAAAGAAGCCATTCTCGGAAAGTTCAAAAAAGATTGCGAATCTATTAATTAGTCTGTTGAATTCACAATTGAAAGGAGATTCTCTCTATCCCGCGGGCTTCACGTAAGTGTCTCTGGTTACGGTTCCGCCACCTCCGTTGCTTGCCCTTCATACAGAAGTGTATTGAAAGCATAATGGTAATTAAATTCGATTGTACTATTGGGTGGAGCCGCATGTAGAGCAAGACTCAAGCCAGGGTGATGGATAACCACATACATACATACATACATACTTTTAAAAATTTCTACAAAATTCTTCGGAAATTATTTTAACAATTCCACTGAATTCTATTCCATTCCTCGGAAATTAATCTAGTAATTCCTTCTGGAATTTCCAACACCATTTCCTTCCAAAACAGTAGGGACGAATTTTAAGATACCTATCTCCGTACGAATTCCTAGAGCAGTTTCCAAAGGACCTCCTAAAGGAATTACTGACATACTTAAATTTCTTAAACAATTTCTTTGGACATTCCTCGTAGAATTCCTTCATGATTTTCTCCAGAGATTCCTTCAGAAAATCCTCCAGAAATTACAACGGAGATAAATTCAGAAATTCTTCAAGGCTCTAAGAATTTTCTTCAGATATTCCTTCAGAGCTTCCTCCAGGACTTCATGGAAATTATTTCAAGAGAATCAAGAAATTGTTTATCGAAACAAATCGAAACCAATTTTTTTAAACAATTCTGGCAATTACAAGGAAGATGAATGAATTGTCAATTTGTTGGGTCACGTGCCCAATCGTGCTCCAGCTCCAGAAGCCAAAAGATCAGTTTTGCATTCGCATATCATGAGGCTAACACAATGATACTCCATGCCCAGGGAAGCTAAAAAAATCATACCAGACTCGGAATCCAAATCCAACATTCATTATGGTGTTGATTTGTAGCTGTATTTTTTTCCCGGGATCTCAGCAATTTGTTAAACTTTTACCGAGATTCGCACAGCCGAGCCCCAACAAACGTGTTTTTTGCCAAGATTTCTGTCAAAATTGCTGAAAATCAGCAAATTATTTGCCGAAAACCAGCTAACAAACGTTATTTTTGCCGGGATATCAGTTTTTATTTTGCTGGGCTAAAGGCTGTGTGGAATTTGCCGAGCTGTATAAATAAAAACTGAGTGTGTAAGCACTGGACCAATTAAGATATGTAACATTCCAACCATTAAAAAGATGATGGCGCAATGCGACCAGAATCAGGTTATTCCACATGAAGTTACATATGAGATTAGAAGTTAATCGCCACGCTCATTGATTTGTAGATCTGTAGCCAAGAAGTTTTTGGATGACCTAACATTTAACACGCCAAAGCGTGTTAAAGAGACAGGGATAAAATTAAACAAATCTGCTAAAGGTATAATAACTATTTATTTAATGCTTGATAGGCTGTTTTGGTTCGGCAGATGCAAACGCACTGCATAATGTGATTTTGTGTTGGCCAAACATCGGCGTGAAATACGAAATTGGCGGCGTGGAGCCAACCGGCGTATGGCGCGCCGCCGACACCTTGACCGGCGTCGGCGTACGTCAATAAGTGTCGGCGGCGGCGGCGTGGCGCGGCGGCGCACAGGTCTAACATGGAATATGATTGTTAAGAATATGATTGTTAAAGCACCCATTTGGTTGGTATGGAAAAGTAGGCTGTTTTATCACTCAATGACGTAATGTAAACCAGGTATTATGATCAGGAATTGCAAAAAGATATTTTTTTCAGCACGAGTTGTACGTTTATTATTTATTTATTTATTATTATAAATACTACGAGTGCTGAAAAAATTGAGTTTTGCTACGAGTTGCACACGTTATTTTTTGCAATGACAAAAAATGGGATTCAGTATGTTAAATATGTTCCAAATTTTATAGTCTTATTTACTATACATGATCATTCATGCGAATAAATCATGTTGCTGCAGAGAGCTATCAGATTCCATGTTATTGTACTCGGCAATCCTCGTTGGATAAACGTACAACTCGTGCTGAAAAATTCATCTTTTTGCAACTAATTGTACAAACTACTATTATGCAACCCATTTGAGTTGCATAATGGTCATAAAAGCACCTATTTGGTTGATATGGAAAGGCCTACTTTTCTATCACTCAAAGACGAACTGTAAACCAGATATTATGATCAGGAATTGCAAAAATATTTTTTTCATGTCGTCGTTTTTTTTCTAAGTGGATGATTTCGGAATATTCAGAATTATTCAGAAATATTTTGAATGATTCTTGATGTTTCAAAAAAAATCAAATGGTTGAAAATAGCAGATTTGAAAAATTAATACCTACTTTGGAATATTCAGAAAAAATAATCGAAAATGAACTTAAAGTAAAAATTAGAATATCTGTTCCTGTGACCTGATTTTCAGGAAATGCTTGCCTACCAAGTTACAAATTCTGTTCAATCCACTGATGAAATTGACCAAACTAAAATAACCCTCTTATATTTTAGGTTTCTTATGAATTCATAGTTTTGATGCAACTAATAAAATGTTTCTCTACGTACTTTTTAAATAACGCCAAACCAAGAAATAGGAATTACGAAAAGTAAATTAATTCGTGTACCTATGCTTGAATGGAAGCTGTTTGTCCCATTCTGCCGTAATCTGGAAAAGTGACGTAACCGCCATTTTACAACATGCATGTTTTCCATTTTTCTGTTAAAGAGCTCGATGAGTAGTACTCGTTAACACCATTTTTGGAAAATAGCGTATACGTCACTTTTTCAAATTACGGCAGGACAGTGGTTTGTAAATTGTTTGAAAAAATTGCGTTGGAAGATGGGTGTCCGAGATTGAACGTATTTCCTATTACCGTCGTCGGGGGTGACAATGGGTCAAAGAATGGGTCACTGTTTCAACTACTTAGAATTCTTGTAGATTAGATTGAATGTATCTGAGGGCAAGAAGGCTAAAATATAAGAGACCTTTTTGAATGGTGTTGCTATCCGACCTCCAGGCTGCCGGTAAGAGCGATGACCCATTCTCACCCCCAGACCCATTGTCACCCTCGATGGCGGTAAATTTTCCGGCGAAATTTAACATTTGCCCAGATAAATTTAAAAATTGTTCCAACTCACAAGACCTTTTCATTTACCAAATATTTAAAAAACTGTTTAAGTTCTCCCAACGGATAATACTTAAACGTTGTCAGCTTATAGGGTTTCCTCAACAATTAGCCAACCACCGAATCGATGTCTCAAATATTTCCACCTACCACCGCTCAAACACGGCACTTATAATACTATTTGACAAATGGTTCACAGTCACAGTCTATCCAATCTTATAAAAGAAACGCTGAATAGTTCCCCTAGATAGCTACATCCTAAGGGTGGCTGGGTTCGATTCCCGGTCCGGTCTAGGAAATTTTCGGGTTGAAAATTTTCTCGACTTCCCTGGGCATAAAAGTATCATCGTGTTAGCCTTACGATATACGAATGCAGAAATGGTAACTTGGCTTAGAAACCTCGAAGTTAATAATTGTGGAAGTGCTTAATGAATACTAAGCTGTGAGGCGGTAATGTCCCTAGGGGGATGTAATACCAATGAAGAAGAAGCTACATCATAAACGTTAACAACGTGATAGAGTAAGTTGTTT